>NC_057797.1:222826833-222835958 GCF_018294505.1 Triticum aestivum
GCGCCGGCTCCCTCGTCCGCCCGCTCCGGCCACCACGGCCAGCTCCGCCCGCCGCCGTCCGCGCCGGCGTGCGCCGCCAAGACCGGCCGGCCCCGGCTCCCTTTCTCCTCCCCGCTGATGGGCGACCTCGCCGGATCCAGCCTCGGGCCACGTGCCACCGAAACCCTAGATCTCGGGGTAGTTTTTTTCCCTTTAAGTCCCGGAGAATTTCAGTCCATGTGCACATGTTCGCGGCTCCGTAACTTTGCATCCGTAGCTCCGATTCATGCATATAGCATATCAAAATGTTCACCTCAGAGAGTACATCATTTAATTCCACTGCATCGTTTTCATTTGAGTTCATATTGATGCCCGAAATGCTGTTAGAAGAGGGATACTTGAGTTAATTGTCAGATCTGCTACTCCGTTTAGCACTTTTGTCTTTTTTGCCATGATTAATGTGTGCATGCTATGCCCTGATGCTCTACATGTGTTTTGTTAAGGGTTTTGTCATCTTTATAGAGGTGCAACCCATGTATTTTTGTGATGTGTGTGGTGACTTGTGCAAGCTTGCAAAGTGGTGCACTTGCTAATTCTGTTTTCAGGGACTTAGTAATTTCAGTAAGTCCTGGAGCTGTTTACCTCATGGTGCCATATGTTCTTGTTGTTTCCTAGTGATCCGTGCCTCTTTTGAGGATGATCAGTAAGGGAGTTTTGTTAATCTTGTAGTGCTCTATCCATCCATACCTTTGTTTGCAATTATGGAGCACCCTAGCTTGAGTCAATCGAGCTCTACTTTTGCTACTTTGTGAATCTGGGCAGATTGTCAACTTGTTTGCAATTTTGCCGGTGATGTTGTAGTTGATCCGTGCATGCTATGCTATTGTTCTTGCCATGTCTAGCTTGAATTTTGTGCCTTCTTGATGGATGTATGCTTGTCTTGCCATGACTTGCACCGTAGTGAGTGCATCGAGCTCGTAAACATGCCTACCTGAGTTATATTTCACCTTGCTCCAGTTTTCACTAAGTCTGAAAACTGATTATGTTTTTGCTATGTTCACGTGCTTGCAATTGTATTTTCTGATCCCTTTTGGCTCAAGGTCACTAAGGGACTTTTGTTAAGCTCTTTGAGTAGCTCCATGCCATATTTTACTTTCCCATGTTCAGATCCTGTAGCATGTAGTTTTGTGGCTCCGAAGAGGGCTACCTGATCTGAAATTCCAGACAAGTGTTGATTTCACTAAGTCTGAGATATGTTTGTCATATGCATTTTTGCCATGCTTGTTTGAACCTGTTAATGGATGAATTGGCCGTAGCTCAGTGCTAGACTTTTGTTAAGCATCTTGAATGCATCCCTACCATGTATTTTGTTGTCATGTTTGGGTGCCGTAGCATGTTCATCTCATTGCATTTAGTTGGCTACTTGCTGTAAATCGCAGACCGGTGTCATTTTTGAATCGCTTGCCATTTCCAAACCGTAACTCCGATTCCGGCGTTCTTTATATCGTTTTCAAGTGATTTCATCTCATCTTTACAGTGGCACACTTGGTTTTCCATGTTGAGGCCAGGTTCATACATTTCCTGTCATATCTTGCATTTTGCATCCCGCATCGCACTCCGCATAGCATATCATCATTTCATCATATTGCTTGGTCTTGCACGTGGTTGATTGTATCCTTGTTGCTTGTTTGTCTTGTTTGGGTAGAGCCGGGAGACGAGTTCGCTAACGAGGATCCCGTTGAGTTTGCTTTTGAGGATCCAGTCAACTCTGACAACTGTGCAGGCAAGATGATCATACCCTCGAAATCACTACTATCTTTGCTATGCTAGTTTGCTCGCTCTTTTGCTATGCCAATACTACGATGCCTACCACTTGCTTTCAAGCATCCCAAATTGCCATGTCAAACCTCTAACCCACCATGTCCTAGCAAACCGTTGATTGGCTTTGTTACCGCTTTGCTCAGCCCCTCTTATAGTGTTGCTAGTTGCAGGTGAAGATTGGAGGCCGTTCCTTGTTGGAACATTTATTTACATGTTGGGATATCATTATATTATCTTATTATCTTAATACATCTATATACTTGGTAAAGGGTGGAAGGCTCGGCTTCTCGCCTAGTGTTTTGTTCCACTCTTGCCGCCCTAGTTTCCGTCATTTCGGTGTTATGTTCCCGGATTTTGCGTTCCTTACGCGGTTGGGTTATAATGGGAACCCCTTGATAGTTCGCCTTTATTAAAGCTTTTCCAGCAATGCCCTACATTGGTCTTACCATTTGCCACCTAGCCCTTTTCTTTCCCTTGGGTTCTGCAGACTCAAGGGTCATCTTATTTAACCCCCCCGGGCCAGTGCTCCTCTGACTGTTGGTCCAACCTAGAGCCCCTTGCAGCGCCACCTCGGGAAACTCGAGGGCTGGTTTTAGTTGTACGGATTGCTTATCCGATTGTGCCCTGAGACAGAGATATGTGCAGCTCCTATCGGGATTTGTCGGCACATTCGGGCGGTGTTGCTGGTCTTGTTTTAACCTGTCCAAGTGTCTTGAGTTACCGAGATACCGAGTCTGATCGGAACATCTTGGGAGGAGGTCTATTCCTTCGTTGACCGTGAGAGCTTGTCATGGGCTAAGTTGGGACTCCCCTGCAGGGATTTGAACTTTCGAAAGCCGTGCCCACGGTTATGGGCAGATGGAAATTTGTTAATGTCCGGTTGTAGATAACTTGAACCTTAACTTAATTAAAATGAATCAACTGAGTGTGTTACCGTGATGGCCTCTTCTCGGCGGAGTCCGGGAAGTGGACACGGTGTTGGAGTAATGTTTGCGCAGGTTGCTTGCTAGTTTCTCGCTTGCAATTTGCCTCCTCTTCTCGCTCTCTTTTGCGAATAAGTTAGCCACCATATTTGCTAGTAGCTTGCTGCAGCTCCACTTATGTTTACCTTGCCATACCTATAAGCTTAAATAGTCTTGATCGCGAGGGTGTGAGATTGCAGAGTCCCTGTGGCTCACAGATTACTATTACACCAGATGCAGGGCCTGATGATTCCGCTCCAGGAGACGCGTATCAGCTCAAGTGGGAGTTCGACGAAGACTCTCAACATTACTATGTTTCCTTTCCCGATGATCAGTAGTGGTGTCCAGTTGGGGGTGATTGGGACCGTGTCGCATGTTGGGTTCTCTTTTATTTTGGCGCCGTAGTCGGGCCATGAGTGCTTGGATGATGTAATGTTATTTATGTACTTGATTGACGTGGCGTGTGTAAGCCAACTATGTTATCTCCCCTTTTATTATCATATTACATGAGATGTTGTGAAGATTGCCTAACTTGCGACATATGCCTTCAATGCGATTATGTCTCTAAGTCGTGCCTCGACATGTGGGAGCTATAGTCGCATCGAGGGTGTTACAAGTTGGTAATCAG
This sequence comes from Triticum aestivum, assembly GCF_018294505.1. Lineage (NCBI taxonomy): Eukaryota > Viridiplantae > Streptophyta > Magnoliopsida > Poales > Poaceae > Triticum > Triticum aestivum. Next base: position 222,830,224 of record NC_057797.1, read on the forward strand.
AGCCTTCCCCGACCTTAGGAGCCCCATTGCTTGATCGTTTTTAGCAGCCGAGTTGTGTCTAGAAAAATGTTTTGAGTCTTTAGGAATTATATATCGGAGAGTTTAGGAATTCTTTTTACTTCCCAGTCTCCTCATCGCTTTGGTAAGGCATCCTGACGTAGAGTTTTGACTCTTCTCTTCTGAAATTTCACTATTTTTTTTAAGATCACGCGGGTATCTTGGAATCGTTCTGATGGTTTTATGATGAGAACATTGTCTTGGTGCCTCCTGTCAGGGGTTTAGTGGAAGTGTCCCAGGGAGTTGAGCTCTGAGGTGTTGTCATCATAATTCTATCGTTGCAGTTCTGGAATACCTAAGTTTAGTACGCCGACATCGAAAATCTCTTTTATGTAGTTCGTTGGTGAGATAACCTCGACGCCACCCAGTACTGGGGCGGGAGTTCGGGAGTATCGCCATAACTTGTATAACGGATGCTTTTTGAAGGTTGAGGTAGATGGTTTCCGAAGGTTTCTTGGTTATGTGTTGAAGGATGGATACAGCTAGATGTAGGATTTGCTAGTTTGGGATGGCTCCTCCAACGCGCATGACTCTGAATCCTGATCCGCCACCACCTCCCCCTCCTCCAGAGGCATGGCAAGCTGTGATGGCCGCAACCAATGCAAACACACAGTTGATCATGCAAATTCTTCAAGAGCGCAATCAAGGCAACCAAGGGAATCAAGGCAGCAATCAAAATCACTTTGCTTCACTCAACCAGTTCCTTGCTAACGGGCCAAAGACTTTCAGCAATTATGTTGAGGCAACTGATGCTGACGATTGGCTAGTGGATCTGTGCAAGCATTTCGAGTGCAGTAACGTTAGGCCTGAGGACTTTGTTAAGTTCGCTTCCTTCCAACTCAAAGATCAAGCTGCAGAATGGTTCCAACAGTACAAGGATTCCAGAGGTGGACGTGTTATCACTTGGGATGATTTCCGTCGAGATTTCTGAGCTCATCATATTCCCCAGAGCGTGGTTGAAAGCAAGCGTGAGGAATTCCGCAATCTGAAGCAAGGCTCTTTGTATGTCTATGACTACAACAAGTTGTTCTAGAAGTTCGCCCGCTTTGCCAAGCAGGACGTCCCTGATGAGAAGAGCATGATATACCAGTTCAGGGGTGGTCTCAGAGAAGAAATTCAGCTAGCTCTTGTTCTCTTTGAACCCTTGAGATACGATGAGTTCCACAACATGGCACTGAGACAAGAGGCTGCTCAGTTGAGGTGTGATGCTTCCAAGAAGCGAGCCAGAGATGTTACTCCTTCTTCCTCCACTCAAGTGGCCAAGCAGCAGAAGTTTTGGCTTCCTCCTCCTCCGTTCCGTCAGCTGTATCAGCAGAAGAGCAAAGGTGGCAGTGGTTCTTCCCACCCACCCAACCCTGGCTTTCAGAACAAGACTTCGTCTCAAGCTCCAAGATCGAGTGCTCCGTATCACCGTCCGCTTTCAGAGGTCACGTGCAACAAGTGCCAACAGAAGGGTCACTATGCCAAGAAGTGTTTCAACCAGAGGCGTCTTCCTCCTCCTCCTCATGTCAGATCGGCAAGTATAGCTGTGGTCAAGCATAACCCCAAGCATGCCAAGGTCAACTTGATGAATGCAGCTCAGGCAGAGGACTCATCAGATGTGATCATGGGTAACCTTCCTGTTAACTATGTTCCTGCAAAAGTTCTTTTTGACACGGGTGCATCGCATTGTTTCATCTCGAGACCTTTTGCATCTAAGCATGATTTTGTTACTCAAGTGTTGCCGAAACCGTTGGCTATTGTCTCTCCGGCCCGTCAAATGACATCTAGAGTATGCGTTCTGGATGTTACAATCACTTTGGGTGACTATAAGTTCTTGTCCTCTCCAAATGTTCTTGGTGACTCGGATATTGATCTTATTCTCGGGATGGATTGGCTTTCTAAGCACAAGGCTCAACTTGATTGTGCAGCCAGGCAGATTCAATTGACTCATTCGTCTGAGGATGTGATTGTCTTTGCCGCTCGTGATAACACCATCCGTCTGTTTTCTCTCAATGAAAGGGGTGAACTCGATGCCATCTTGCAAATTCCAGTCGTTTGCGAATATCAAGATGTCTTTCCAGAAGAGCTCCCAGGAATGCCTCCACACCGGCCAGTTGAATTCATTATTGATCTTGAGCCTGGCACGAAACCTGTGTGCAAATGTCCTTACAAGCTCGGACCTGAAGAGTTGAAGGAGCTGAAGAAGCAACTCGATATTCAAGAGAAAATGGGTCTTATCCGGCCTAGTTCTTCTCCGTGGGGTTGTGGTGTTCTTTTTGAGAAGAAGAAGGATGGAACGGACCGACTTTGTGTTGATTACCGTCCAGTGAACAAGAAGACCATCAAGAACAAATACCCACTTCCCAACATCAATGAGCTGTTCGAACAACTCAAAGGTGCCCAAGTATGCTCCAAGCTTGATCTCCATATGGGTTATCACCAGATTCGCATTCGTGAAGAAGATATTCCCAAGACAACATTCAGAACAAGGTTTGGTTCATATGAATACACTGTCATGTCTTTTGGTCTCGCCAACGCTCCTCCGACTTTCTCTCGCATGATGAACTTCATGTTCAATGCCTACACCAATGACTTTGTTTTGGTCTATCTCGACGACATTCTGGTTTTCTCAAAGAACAAGGAAGATCATGCCAAGCACTTGCGTTTGGTTCTTGATAAGCTCAGGGAACATCAGTTCTACGCCAAGTTCTCCAAGTGTGAGTTTTGGCTCGATGAGGTTCTTTATCTTGGTCATATCATCTCTGCCAAGGGCATTTCCATGAATCCTGAGAAGGTGTCTGCAATTGTGAATTGGAAACCTCCTCATAACGTGAAGCAACTCCGCAGTTTTCTCGGTCTCGCAAGATATTGCCGAAGATTCGTTGAAAACTTTTCTAAGATCGCGAAGCCTCTCTCAAATCTTCTTCAGAAGCACGTCAAGTAAGTTTGGTCTCCGGAGTGTGATATTGCTTTCAACACTTTGAAAGAGAAATTGATCACTGCTCCAGTTCTGACTCCGCCTGATGAATCCAAGCCGTACGAGGTCTTTTGTGATGCCTCTCTCCAAGGTCTTGGCGCAGTATTGATGCAAGAGAGGAAAGTTGTTGCTTATACCTCCCGCCAGTTGAAGCCTAATGATAAGAACTACCCCACTCATGATCTCGAGTTGGCGGCAGTTGTGCATGCTCTTTTGACTTGGAGACATCTTCTATTCGGAAGAAAAGTGGACATTTTCACTGATCACAAGAGTCTCAAGTACATCTTCACTCAGCCTAATCTCAACCTCAGGCAAACTCGATGGGTCGAAATCATTCAAGAGTATAATCCGAGTATCGAGTATACTCCAGGAAAGGCCAATGTGATTGCTGACGCTTTGAGCAGAAAAGCTTACTGCAATAGTCTGATTCTCAAGCCTTATCAACCTGAGCTTTGTGAAGCTTTCCGCAAACTTAACCTGCAAGTTGTTCCTCAAGGATTCCTCGCCAACCTTCAAGTCTCTCCTACTTTGGAAGACCAGATTCGCCAAGCCCAGCTTCTTGATGCTATGGTGAAAAAGGTGAAGATTGGGATTGCCAAGAGTCAGTCCAAGTACAAGTGCTACCGCCTTGATGACAAGGACACTCTCTTCTTCGAGGATCGTATTGTTGTACCCAAAGGTGACCTCCGTAAAGTGATCTTGAACGAGGCTCACAATTCTCTCCTCTCCATCCACCCTGGGAGCACGAAGATGTACCAGGACCTTAAGCAAGCTTACTGGTGGACTCGAATGAAGCGCGAGATCGCTCAATTCATGAATGAGTGTGATGTCTACAGAAGAGTGAAGGCAGAACACCAAAGGCCAGCGGGTCTCCTCCAACCTCTTGCCATTCCAGAATGGAAGTTTGACCACATTGAAATGGACTTCGTGACTGGGTTTCCAAAGTCCAAGCGTGGCAATGATGCTATATTCGTTGTCATCGACAAACTCACCAAAGTGGCTCACTTTCTGCCTATCAAAGAGTCGATCACTGCAGCTCAATTGGCGGAACTCTATACCTCTCGTATTGTCTCTCAGCACGGTATTCCTCAAGTGATCTCTTCAGACCGTGGCAGCATCTTTACCTCGAAGTTTTGGGATTCTTTTCATAAGGCCATGGGCACGAACATCCGCTTCAGTACAGCTTTCCATCCTCAAACTAGCGGTCAAGTCGAGCGTGTCAACCAGATTCTTGAAGATATGCTCAGGGCTTGTGTGATCTCCTTCGGCATGAAGTGGGAGGATTGTCTTCCTTATGCTGAATTCTCCTACAACAACAGTTTTCAAGCAAGTTCGGACAAGGCCCTTTTGAAATTCTGTATGGCAGGAAGTGCCGTACCCCTCTCAACTGGTCTGAAACTGGCGAACGTCAGCTTTTGGGTAATTACATAATCACAGAAGCAGAAGAAATGTGCAAGTCATTCGTGATAACCTCAAAGCAGCCCAATCCCGCCAGAAGAGCTACTATGATAGTAAGCACCATGATTTGGCTTTCGAGATCGGAGATCATGTTTACCTCCGTGTCTCTCCTATGAAATGTACTCGTTGCTTCGGTATCAAAGGGAAGCTTGCCCCCAGATACATGGGACCTTTCAAGATTGTCAGCAAGAGAGGCGACCTCGCCTATCAACTCGAGCTTCCTTCAAACTTTGCAAATGTTCATGACATGTTCCATGTCTCTCAGCTTCGAAAGTGCTTCAAGACTCCTGACTGCACCGTCAACTTCGAGGACATTGAGCTCCAAGAAGATCTCTCTTATCGTGAGCACCCAGTTGCTATTCTTGAAGAGACTGAATGCAAGACTCGCAACAAGTCAATCAAATTTCTCAAAGTCAAGTGGTCACACCATTCCGACCATGAAGCTACCTGGGAACGCGAGGATCACCTCCGTTCTGAGTACCCGGCGTTCTTTCAGTCCTAGATCTCGGGACGAGATCCTTTCGTAGTGGTGGAGTGTTGTAACACCCCGGATGTAACTTTCCCTATTTGTACTCCAACTCTTGCCGTTTCTGGCGTTAAGTTATATTTATTTTCTCGGGTTCGGGTTTTGTCTCTGTGTGTTGTTGTCGTTGTCATGCATCTCATATCATGTCATCATGTGCATTGCTTTTGCATACATGTTCGTCTCATGCATTCGAGCATTTTCCCCGTTGTCCGTTTTGCATTCCGGCGCTTCGTTCTCCTCCGGTGGTCAATTCTAGCTTTCTTTCGTGTGTGGGGATTAAACATTTCCGGATTGGACCGAGACTTGCCAAGCGGCCTTGGTTTACTATCGGTAGACCGCCTGTCAAGTTTCGTATCATTTGGACTTCGCTTGATACTCCAACGGTTAACCGAGGGACCGAAAAGGCCTCGTGTGTGTTGCAGCCCAACACCCCTCCAATTTGGCCCAAAACCCACCTAACTCTGCTCCATCGTCTAGAGCGTTCGATCACGATCGCGTGGCCGAAAACCGCACCTCATTTGGACTCTCCTAGCTCCCTCTACCTATAAAACTAGCCCCTCCTCCGAAATCCCGGATCCCCTCCTCCTCAAACCCTAGATCCAACCCACTGCACCGCGCCGGACAAAACCGCGCCGACGGACATTGTCCGCTCCGCCTCCAGCCATCCACGGACCGCCACGTGGCGCCGCGTGCCCACTCCGCTGCCCCTCCGCCGCCGGCCCGCCAGGCCCGCGC
>NC_057797.1:222836351-222858378 GCF_018294505.1 Triticum aestivum
TCGTCCGCCCGCTCCGGCCACCGCGGCCAGCTCCGCCAGCCGCCGTTCGCACCGGCGTGCGCCGCCAAGACCGGCCGGCCTCGGCTCCCTTTCTCCTCCCCGTCGACGGGCGACCTCACCGGATCCAGCCTCGGGCCACATGCCACCGAAACCCTAGATCTCGGGGTAGTTTTTTTCCCTCTAAGTCCCGGAGAATTTCAGTCCATGTGCACATGTTCGCGGCTCCGTAACTTTGCATCCGTAGCTCCGATTCATGCATATAGCATATCAAAATGTTCATCTCAGAGAGTACATTATTTCATTCCATTGCATCATTTTCATTTGAGTTCATATTGATGCCCGAAATGCTGTTAGAAGAGGGCTACTTGAGTTAATTGTCAGATCTGCTACTCCGTTTAGCACTTTTGTCTTTTTTGCCATGATTAATGTGTGCATGCTATGCCCTGATGCTCTAAAAGTGTTTTGTTAAGGGTTTTGTCATCTTTCCAGAGGTGCAACCCATGTATTTTTGTGATGTGTGTGGTGACTTGTGCAAGCTTGCAAAGTGGTGCACTTGCTAATTCTGTTTTCAGGGACTTAGTAATTTCACCAAGTCCTGGAGCTGTTTACCTCATGGTGCCATATGTTCTTGTTGTTTCCTAGTGATCCGTGCCTCTTTTGAGGATGATCAGTAAGGGAGTTTTGTTAATCTTGTAGTGCTCTATCCATCCATGCATTTGTTTGCAATTATGGAGCACCCTAGCTTGAGTCAATCGAGCTCTAATTTTGCTACTTTGTGAATCTGGGCAGATTGTCAACTTGTTTGCAATTTTGCCGGTGATGTTGTAGTTGATCCGTGCATGCTATGCTATTGTTCTTGCCATGTCTAGCTTGAATTTTGTGCCTTCTTGATGGATGTATGCTTTTCTTGCCATGACTTGCACCGTAGTGAGTGCATCAAGCTCGTAAACATGCCTACCTGAGTTATATTTCAGCTTGCTCCAGTTTTCACTAAGTCTGAAAACTGATTATGTTTTTGCTATGTTCACGTGCTTGCAATTGTATTTTCTGATCCCTTTTGACTCAAGGTCACTAAGGGACTTTTGTTAAGCTCTTTGAGTAGCTCCATTCCTTGTTTTACTTTCCCATGTTCAGATCCTGTAGCATGTAGTTTTGTGGCTCCGAAGAGGGCTACCTGATCTGAAATTCCACACAAATGTTGATTTCACTAAGTCTGAGATATGTTTGTCATATGCATTTTTGCCATGCTTGTTTGAACCTGTTAATGGATGAATTGGCCGTAGCTCAGTGCTAGACTTTTGTTAAGCATCTTGAATGCATCCCTGCCATGTATTTTGTTGTCATGTTTGGGTGCTGTAGCATGTTCATCTCATTGCATTTAGTTGGCTACTTGCTGTAAATCGCAGACCGGTGTCATTTTTGAATCGCTTGCCATTTCCAAACCGTAACTCCGATTCCGGCGTTCTTTATATCGTTTTCAAGCAATTTCATCTCATCTTTACAATGGCACACTTGGTTTTACAAGTTGAGGCCAGGTTCATGCATTTCCTGTCATATCTTGCATTTTGCATCCCGCATCGCACTCCGCATAGCATATCATCATTTCATCATATTGCTTGGTCTTGCACGTGGTTGATTGTATCCTTGTTGCTTGTTTGTCTTGTTTGGGTAGAGCCGGGAGACGAGTTCGCTAACAAGGAGCCCGTTGAGTTTGCTTTTGAGGATCTAGTCAACTCTGACAACTGTGCAGGCAAGATGACCATACCCTCGAAATCACTACTATCTTTGCTATGCTAGTTTGCTCGCTCTTTTGCTATGCCAATGCTACGATGCCTACCACTTGCTTTCAAGCCTCCCAAATTGCCATGTCAAACCTCTAACCCACCATGTCCTAGAAAACCATTGATTGTCTATGTTACCGCTTTGCTCAGCCCCTCTTATAGCGTTGTTAGTTGCAGGTGAAGATTGGAGGCCGTTCCTTGTTGGAACATTTATTTACTTGTTGGGATATCATTATATTATCTTGTTATCTTAATGCATCTATATACTTGGTAAAGGGTGGAAGGCTCGGCCTCTCGCCTAGTGTTTTGTTCCACTCTTGCCGCCCTAGTTTCCGTCATATCGGTGTTATGTTCCCGGATTTTGCGTTCCTTATGCGGTTGGGTTATAATGGGAACCCCTTGATAGTTCGCCTTGATTAAAGCTTTTCCAGCAATGCCCAACATTGGTCTTACCATTTGCCACCTAGCCCTTTTCTTTCCCTTGGGTTCTGCAGACTCAAGGGTCATCTTATTTAACCCCCCCGGGCCAGTGCTCCTCTGAGTGTTGGTCCATCCTAGAGCCCCTTGCAGCGCCACCTCAGGGAAACTCGAGGGCTGGTTTTAGTTGTACGGATTGCTTATCCGATTGTGCCCTGAGACAGAGATATGTGCAGCTCCTATCGGGATTTGTCGGCACATTCGGGCGGTGTTGCTGGTCATGTTTTAACCTGTCGAAGTGTCTTGAGTTACCGAGATACCGAGTCTGATCGGAACATCTTGGGAGGAGGTCTATTCCTTCGTTGACCATGAGAGCTTGTCATGGGCTAAGTTGGGACTCCCCTGCAGGGATTTGAACTTTCGAAAGCCGTGCCCGCAGTTATGGGCAGATGGAAATTTGTTAATGTCCGGTTGTAGATAACTTGAACCTTAACTTAATTAAAATGAATCAACTGAGTGTGTTACTGTGATGGCCTCTTCTCGGCGGAGTCCGGGAAGTGGACACGGTGTTGGAGTAATGTTTGTGCAGGTTGCTTGTTAGTTTCTCGCTCACACTTTGCCTCCTCTTCTCGCTCTCTTTTGCGAATAAGTTAGCCACCATATTTGCTAGTCGCTTGCTGCAGCTCCACTTATGTTTACCTTGCCATACCTATAAGCTTAAATAGTCTTGATCGCGAGGGTGCGAGATTGCAGAGTCCCTGTGGCTCACAAATTACTATTACACCAGATGCAGGGCCTGATGATTCCGCTCCAGGAGACGCGTATGAGCTCAAGTGGGAGTTCGACGAAGACTCTCAATGTTACTATGTTTCCTTTCCCGATGATCAGTAGTGGTGCCCAGTTGGGGGTGATTGGGACCGTGTCGCATGTTGGGTTCTCTTTTATTTTGGCGCCGTAGTCGGGCCATGAGTGCTTGGATGATTTAATGTTATTTATGTACTTGATTGACGTGGCAAGTGTAAGCCAACTATGTTATCTCCCCTTTTATTATCATATTACATGGGATGTTGTGAAGATTGCCTAACTTGCGACATATGCCTTCAATGCGATTATGTCTCTAAGTCGTGCCTCGACACGTGGGAGCTATAGTCGCATCGAGGGTGTTACACACCTCGTGAGGTACCCCGCCTTGATCTCTCCGCCTCCTCGTGAGCCAGCCTGACGAGGCCGTGCCTGAGGAGGCTTCGTGTCGTCCGCCCCGCGAGGCTTGGCCCCTCGCAAGGGTCTCGGGTTTGTGTTGGTGAAGATAGGTCATGCTGGGCCTCCCTTCGAGCCATGCCGCCGGCCGCAGGCAGGCAAGTCTGGGGACCCCCGTTCCCAGAACACCGACAGTAGCCCCCGGGCCCAAGGCGCGCCCGGACTTGGCCGTGCAGGGAGGCGGAAGGGCAAGAGCGAAGCGCCGCGGACCCTAACAGCCTACGGCCTTGGGCGCCGCGTGGCGGTTGATCGGACGTGGGCGCCTCCACTTCCCCATGGCACCTCGGTAACTGCACGGATTGGACAAGTCCCTGCATGCAAAGCGGGTCATAATTACCTGCGACCATGGGGGCCGTTGGTTGGCCATCGCCAGCTATAAGTATGGACCGGCGCGCGCCCTTCCAGTTTGTCCCCCTTGCTTCTCCTTTCTCTTCATGGCCCCGTCGAGGAGGTTCTCGGCCGCAGAGAAGGGGAAGGCTCGCCAGGTTGAGCCCGCCTCTTCCCCACCCAAGCGCGGCCGAGGGCGCCCTCGCAAACATCCCGTGGCTACCACAATGGCTCCCCGTGGCCGCGGAGGCGATCTTCAGTACAGCGACGGGCAGATTGCCGCGGCCAGGGGGCGCGCTCCGGCTGCGCGCCTCCCTAGGCCGCGCTCTCGCGCTGCTGAAGTGCTGCCGGAGTTCGTCGTGTGGTCGGCGGAGCCGACTAGCACCCGGCTTCCACTTCCTGGCTTCCTCCTTGGCAAGCTCCCGGCCGGCGCCCCGTGCGGCCTCTGGCTCCAAGCCGACGGCTGCTGCAGCCGGGCCTCATGGGTCTCACTGGAGGTCTCCGCGGCCGGGAGCCTGTCCCTGGCCCGCGGTTGGCAGACGTTTGCCCGTGCGCGTGGCCTGAGCCGTCGGTGCACCCTACACTTCAAGTTCGACGGCGATGCCACCCTCTACGTGAGGGTGTTTGGGGAAGATGGTCTCCGCGCAGGGTGTTGCCCCGAGGGTGACGACCGCGGCAGGGAACCCAGCTCCGGCGATGATGGAGAGGGCAGCGCTCGTGCGGCTGGCGGCGCTCGGGGTTCCTCAAGCTTCTCCAGTTCTTCTTCAGGCGGCGACTCTTCTAGCGTTGGCCGCGGTCAGCCTCCACGCCGTCGTATCTGCTTGGGAGGTGGCAACGTGTCCGCCCGCCGTCGCGCCCTGGTGAAGCGCGAGAGGGAGTCCGCCTGAGCTCTGGAGGCAGCTCGGACCTTCCCTGTGGGCTGGTGTGAGGCGAGCTACACCAGATTTGTATTTTCTTTTCCTTTTTTCTGCATAACAAAGACAGTAGCATGGAGCCCCGCGGGGGCGTGTTTGGGTTATTGCTGTTAATCATCATTTTGCTTTCGTTATTGTACCTTCCGGCTATGTGCCCGCGCGAGGATAATTCCCGGCCCCGGCCGTGGGGGGCGACTGACCCAGGCCCTTTGTTTGTGTCGCGGTGCCTGTGGGGCACGGACTGGAGGGGTGCTCCTGTGATGGGACCAGGTCGCGAACCCTTTGAATGACCAGGGTAGGAACACTCACGAGGGCGCTCAGCTGCCCCCCCTCGCGAGGCCTTGCACAAGAGAAATCGAGGTAGGAGAGCGAAAAGTCGGAGAACCACAAGCCAAAGACGGCAACAACTTCAATAAAACTTCGAATGAGAAGGAACGAGCCAACTGCGAAAAGCAAATGAAAATCCGCGACCGGCACCTAATCTAGTCTTCGACGTCTTCTCACCAGCACGGAGCTAAGTGCTGCCACTGGGCGTGGGAGGGAGCCCCAGGGCCTGAGGCCAGTGCTCCTGAGACTCCGGGGCATGTATAGCCCCAACTCATTATTACGTGAGAGTGTCACGGGCGGCGAGCTTCATAGGCGTTGGCCTTCTTCACAGGCTCCGGGCCTTTTCCAAAACGTGATAGCTTCACAGGCATTCGCCTTCTTCACAGGCTCCGGGCCTTTTCCAAAACGCGATAGCTTCACAGGCATTCGCCTTCTTCACAGGCTCCGGGCCTTTTCCAAAACGCGATAGCTTCATAGGCATTCGCTTTCTTCACAGGCTCCGGGCCTTTTCCAAAACGCGATAGCTTCACAGGCATTCGCCTTCTTCACAGGCTCCGGGCCTTTTCCAAAATGCGATAGCTTCACAGGCATTCGCCTTCTTCACAGACTCCGGGCCTTTTTAGGGGTAGAACCTCCGGAGGTGCTCGATGTTCCATGAGTTCTGGACTGGCACCCCCTCCTGAGTCTCCAAGCGTGCGGAGCCGGGCCTGGAAACATGAACAACTTTGAACGGTCCCTCCCACATGGGAGAGAGCTTGTGCAGCCCCTCCCTGGAGAGAACCCGCCTGAGCACGAGGTCTCCTACCTTGAGAGTTCTGGGGCGGATGTTGCGGCAGTGATATCGCCGCAATGCTTGTTGGTACCTCGCCGCTCGTAGCACGGCTTCTCGGCGACGTTCCTCCCCCAGCATGAGGTCCATCCCCCGCATGGCGTCCTGCTGCGCCTCGGCGAATGCCAGGACCCGCGTGGAGTGACATCTGACCTCGTGAGGGAGGACCGCTTCGGCTCCGTAGACCAGGAAGAACAGGGTCTCTCCAGTCGGCTTGGTCGCGGTTGTGCGGATGGACCACAACACGGACTGAAGCTCGTCGTACCAACCTTTGCCGCAGGCCTCTAGCTTCTTCTTGAACGTCCTGGTCTTGAGGCCCCTCAGGACCTCCGCGTTGGCTTGCTCGGCCTGGCTGTTGCTTCAGGGGTGCGCCACCGAAGCGTAGCATATCTGCGTTCCAAGGTCAGCACAGTATGTTTTGAAGAGGTTACTGGTGAACTGCGAACCGTTGTCCGTGATGATGCGATTCGGCACCCCGAACCGGCTCACGATGCCCTTGATGAACTTGACCGTGGAACCCGCGGGAATGGTGCAGACAGCCTCTACTTCAGCCCACTTGGTGAACTTGTCCACATCGACGTAGAGGTAGCGGTAGCCCCCGGGCGTCCGAGGAAACGGGCCCAAAATGTCCAGCCCCCAGACTGTGAATGGCCATGAAAGGGGTATAGTCTGCAAGCCTCCTGCTGGCTGATGGATCTGCTTGGCGTGGAACTGGCAAGCCTCACAAGCTTTCACTAGTTCAATGACGTCATTGAGCGCGGTGGGCCAATAAAACCCACTGCGGAACGCCTTGCCGACGAGGGTCCGTGATGATGAATGATGTCCACAGTCTCCGTCGTGTATATCTTCCAGCAGTTCCTTCCCTTGCTCCCTGGAGATGCAGCGCAGGGATACATCATTTGGCCTCTTCCGGTAGAGCTCTCCATCCTTGATGCAGTATGCCGTGGCCTGGCGTGCCACTCGCTCCGCTTCCTCCTCCTTCTCTGGCAGGGCCCCTTGCGTTAGGTAACTCCGGAGCTCCGTGATCCAACATCCCTCCTGAGGTTCCATCGTCAGGAGCAGGCGTGCTCCTGAGGCCGGGCCACAGGCCGGAGCCCCTGAGGCAGGTGGCTGGGGGAGCTCCTCCCGGGGCTGAGCTGTGTTCGACAATGACGGCAGGGCTGAGGGCTTGAAGAGCCGCTCCTCGAAAACGCCAGGCTCCTGAGGTAACCGCCTGGACGCCCATTTGGCGATGTCGTCGGCCTCCTGGTTGGTGCCACGGGGCACATGCTGCAACTCCAACCACCAGAATTGCTTCTCCATCCTGCGGACCTCCGCTAGGTAGGCTTCCATGTGCTCATCCTTCGGCTCATACACCTTGTTGGAGAAATTGACAAGGAGTTGTGAGTCGCCCTTGATGGTGAGGTGTTTCACCCCCAGGGCAGCCGCGACCTTCAAGCCCGCTATTAAACCTTCATACTCTGCTATGTTGTTGGAGACCTTTTCACCTTGCTGGAAGCAGAGCTGCACGGCGTAGTAGAGCTTGTCCTGAGTGGGCGATATAAGCACCGCCCCAGCACCAGCTCGAAGTACATGACCCAGCCTTCTGGCGCTTCACTTCCCGGGGACAGGGACCGATCCTCGCCGGCCTTGAGGCCTGGCGCCTCCGTCCATTCTACCACAAAATCTGCCAACGCTGCTCCTTTGATGACTCTGGTCATGCTGAATTCGAGCTGAAACACTTGCAGTTCTATGTTCCACTCAGCGACCCTTCCAGCTGAATTAGGGCTCCTAAGCACTCTCTCCAGGGGGTATGATGAGACGACCTTGATGGGGTGACCCTGAAAATAGTGCCACAGCTTGCGCGAGGCCACCAGTAGCGCGAGGAGGAGTTTCTGAGGCATGGGGTACCGCGCCCTTGCATCCCGCAACACCGTGCTGGCGAAGTACACTGGGTGCTCAACGAGGTGGGGTGCGTCAGTGCTGGTGGCTCCCTTCGGAGACCATGGCGCCTCTTGAGGCAATGAGGCCTCCTGAGACTAGACATCTGGGAGAGGGGACCCTTCCGCCTTCGGTGCGCCCCTCTGCGGCGGCTGATCCTCCTCAGCCATGGTGGCAGTTTCTGCGGGCCTTCCTTGTCCCTGTTCTGCCTTGTCCCGAGCTGCTACCGCGGTTTTGATTCGGCGCTCCTCTCTGACTACCACCAAGGCTGTGCTGGCGGAGTAGGGAGTGGCGGCGAGGTAAAGCACCAGGGGCTCTTGAGGGCGCGGAGCCACCATGACAGGTGGGCTGGTCAGGTATCTCTTGTGATCCTAGTACGCCTTGTCGGCCTCTTCAGTCCACTCGAAGGGCCCCTTTTTCTTCATTAGCTGGAAGAAAGGCAGTGCTCGTCCCCCCAACTTGGAGATGAAGCTCCCTAGCGCGGTCACGCGCCCCGTGAGCTTCTGCATTTCTCTGAGGGTCTTTGGCGGGCTCATGTCTTCCACCGCCTTGACCTTCTCCGGGTTAGCCTCGATGCCTCGGTGGGACACGAGGAAACCCAGGAGCTTGCCCGAGGGGACTCTGAACACACACTTCTCTGGGTTGAGCCGTAGGTTCACTGCGTTGAGGCTCGCGAAGGTTTCCTCCAAGTCTTGTATCAAGGTCCTGGCCTCCTGAGACTTTACCACAATGTCATCGATGTAAGCCTCAACATTCTTCCTGAGCTGCGGGCCCAAGGTGATGTGCATCAGCCGCTGGAAGGTCGCCCCTGCGTTACGCAGCCCAAATGGCATGCATGTGTAGCAGTACACTCCAGACGGGGTTAGGAAGGCTGTCTTCTCGACGTCTTCTACCGCCATCTTGATCTGGTGATACCCAGAGAATGCATCCAAGAAGCATAACAGGTCGCATTCCGCAGTGGAATCGACGATCTGGTCGATGCGGGGGAGCGGGAACGGATCTTGTGGGCATGCTTTGTTGAGGTTGGTGAAGTCGACACACATGCGCTCCTTCCCTCCCTTCTTTGGCACAACGACAGGGTTGGCCAACCAATCCGGGTATCGGACCTCGCGAATGACCCCAGCGGCTTCTAATTTGCGGGTCTCTTGGACGATGAAGGCATGCTTTTTTGTGTACTGCCTCCTGGCCTTCTGCTTCACAGGGTGCACATTGGGGCATACGTTGAGGTGATGCTCGATTACACCCCTAGGGATCCCTGCCAACTGGTCAGGCTCCCAAGCCAATACCTTCTTGTTTGCGCGCAGGAACCCGACCAGGGCCTTCTCCTGCTCGGGTTCGAGGTGGGCGCCTATGGTGAAGGTGGCGTTGGTGGACCCGTCCTCATCGATGGGTATCTGCTTGGTTTCTGCCTTGTCTTGGGTGAACAACTGTTTCTTCTTGGCGGGTGCAGCCCCCTTGGGCCCAGGGGTCTCCAAGTCGGTGGGCTGTGCCGATGCTGCCGTCTTGAAGGCGAGCTTGAGCGCCCGCAGCGCGTCTCCGGTGTCCCCGTGCACAGTGAGGACACTGCTGCACCCGGGCATCTTCATGAGGTTGTACGCCGGTTGCGTCACGGCCATGAACTGGGCCAGCGCTGGGTAGCCGAGGATGGCGTTGTAGGGGAGGCCGATGGGGGCGATGTCGAAGTCGACCAGCTCCGTGCGGAAGTTGTCGTAGGTGCCGAAGGTTACTGGGAGCCAGATCTGTCCCAAGGAGCTGGATGACTCGCCCCCAACACCTGAGAAGGGCCGGCTGGGTTGCAGTCGTTCCAGGGGTATGCAGAGGAGGTTGAAGGCCTCGACCGAGAGCATGCTGAGGCCCATGCCGCCATCAATGAGGGTCCTGGTGACTGCCACCTGGCAGATGGTGGGGGTGCACAGCATGAGGAGCGCACCCGAGCAGGCCGAGTTGGAGGGGTGGTCCTCCGAGCTGAAGGTCAGGCCGGTCTCGGGCGCCGCCCGGTCCAGGGGAGCCCCCTGCCGTGTGGAAGCGGCGCTGACCCGGCGGATGAACGGCTTGACGTGGTGACTTGTAGGCGGCGCCTGCGAGCCTCCCAAGAGGGCCGCGATGATCGGGGGTGTTGGTGCAGCGCGATGGGCGGGGGAGAGGTTGCGAGGCTCCATGGGCGCGCGGAGCGCGCGGGACGAAGAACCAGCTGGGGTGAGCGAGGGAGTTGCGATGCGGCCGCCTTGCCGCATGGACAGATGCTGGGATGATGCTTGCCGCTCGTCCCCCGCCGGGCCGGTGGCGGCGTTGACGGCAGGTGACGGGGAACGGTGAGGACGCCCGCCGACAGGGACCGTCTGGGCGACGCGGGAAACGAGCGCGGCCCGGTGCTCGGCGCGGGCCCGACGAGCGTCAGACATGGGCGTGATGGTCGGAGGAGAACGGGGTGGTGGAAGACGAATCCCGGCGCACCCCTACCCAGCGCGCCAAATGTCGGATTTCGGGTTTCAGCAGACCCTTGAGGTTCGAACACTGGGGTGCACGTGGAGCTTTCGTCTCCTACCTACCTGCACCCCTCCGCCTTGCTAGGATCTAAACTAAGGAAAGAACAACACAAGAGACACAGGGTTTATACTGGTTCGGGCCACCGTTGTGGTGTAATACCCTACTCCAGTGTGTGGTGTGGTGGATTGCCTCTTGGGATGATGATGATGAACAATACAAGGAAGAACAGCCTTGCGAGGGTCTGTTCTTGGCTGGGCGATGAACTGCTAGGAGGAGCTCAGTCACCTTTCTCTCTCTCTCTCTCCGTCCATCCTCCCCCCTGTCTAGCGGGTGGCTGGTCCTATTTATAGGGGCCCTGGTCCTCTTCCCAAATATCGAGCGGGAAGGGAGCCAACAATGACGGGCTAATATGAAAGGGGACAGCTAGTACTAGCTATCCTGACAAAAGTAGTCTTCGCCTGCGCAAAGCTCTGGTGATGACGCCATCTTGGGCTCCACGGTGACCTCCGTCTCGTAGTCCTCCTGGTCTTGGTCTCGTTTCACCGAAATGGCAACCTTTGCCTGATGCCTCGGTACTCCGCGGCTGCGCTTGCCCCCCTTGCACCAAAGAGGGAAGGAGGACACTGCGCGGGCTGGCACCCGCCTGGCGCCCTCAGTCGTCATGGCTTGCGTCACGGGCACCTCGTGAGGTACCCCGCCTTGATCTCTCCGCCTCCTCGTGAGCCAGCCTGACGTGGCCGTGCCTGAGGAGGCTTCGTGTCATCCGCCCCGTGAGGCTTGGCCCCTCGCGAGAGTCTTGGGTTTGTGTTGGTGAAGATGGGCCGTGCTGGGCCTCCCTTCAAGCCACGCCGCAGGCCGCAGGCAGGCAAGTCTGGGGACCCCCGTTCCCAGAATGCCGGCACAAACTAGACAGGCCTGGAGTGCTTCTTTTAAATGGCCTTTTCCGCTGACCGGGTTTAGAGCCTTTGAATCCGGCAGTGACTGCTGTATCCTGGTATTGTTGCTGTTAATGCGGCGCTTGTGTTTGTTGCGATGTGACCTGCCATTGCCGTCCTTGGTATCCGAAGTACCACGGTTCTTTGATATGTTATTACTGCGAGCCAGTCCAGCTGTCTTCTCCCACGCAAAAGCAGGTCATGAGTGTTGTGAGGGCTTCCATAGACTTCAGCTTTTCCTGTCCAAGGTGCCAGGCAAACCACTCGTCGCGGATGTTGTGCTTGAAAGCTGCTAGGGCCTCTGCATCCGGACAGTCGACGATTTGATTTTTCTTTGTTAGGAACCGTGTCCAGAATTGCCCGGCCGATTCCTCTGGCTGCTGAATTATGTGGCTCAAGTCATCGGCATCTGGTGGTCGCACATAAGTGCCCTAAAAGTTGTCGAGGAATGCGACTTCCAGATCTTGCCAACAGCCAATGGACTCTGCTGGCAAGCTATTGAGCCAATGCCGAGCTGGTCCTTTGAGTTTGAGTGGGAGGTATTTAATGGCGTGTAGATCACCACTGCGTGCCATGTGGATATGCAGGAGGAAATCCTCGATCCATACCACAGGATCTGCTGTACTTTCGTATGATTCTATATTTGCAGGTTTGAAACCTTCTGGAATTTGATGATCCATTACTTCGACTGTGAAGCATAAGGGGTGTGCGGCGCCTCTGTACTGGGCTATATCGCGATGCAGCTCCAATGAGTCTTGCCCGCTGTGCTCGGCCCAGCCGGATTTACTTTTACTATATCCGACGTGACGATTATCATCTCGCGTAGTGGCGCACCCTCGTGATCCGTAGATCGATCTTGCATGTTTTTCTTTGTCCTCCAATACGTCTCGCAGGTCTGGCATATTTTCCCATGCCTTTTTATTTGAACGGCGTCAGGGTGCAGGCTGAGCTTTTGGCTGGAATGCCTCTCTGTCGTGGCCACAAGGTGGCCGGTCAACCGCGTCGTACGCTTCTTCCTCCAGTCGGGGTAGCAACCTGCATTTTGGGTAACTCTTGGAGGGGCGTTTGAGTTTATATTCCTCGGCCACCAGGACTTCAGTCCATCTGTCAGCTAGCAGATCTTGATCAGCTTGAAGCTGCTGCTGCTTCTTCTTAAGGCTATTTGCTGTGGCTATAAGCCGGCGCTTGA
Organism: Triticum aestivum; assembly: GCF_018294505.1. NCBI lineage: Eukaryota > Viridiplantae > Streptophyta > Magnoliopsida > Poales > Poaceae > Triticum > Triticum aestivum. The sequence goes on from NC_057797.1 coordinate 222,848,735, forward strand.
AGCGCTCTTGTTCGACGGGATCCTCTGGCACGACGAATTCGTCATCGTCGAGGCTTGCCTCGTCTTCGAAGGGAGGCATGTAATTATCATCCTCTTCCTCTCTATCTACCGCTCTCTCATGAGGGCTGGCTTCTCCATCCTCCTGTGCTAAATCTTGCTGGAGGGGGTTGTCTTCGGCACTGTCCGGGGTGTTCTTATCTCCTGTGCCGGAATCACCATTTTTGCTTTGGCGGGAGTTAGAGCGGCGCCGCTGACGCCGGCGCTTAGGTTGCTTCTTGGAGGGGTCAACCTCCACTGTTCCGTCGCCATTGCCTTCTTTGGGTGTGTCCACCATATATATGTCATACGACGAGGTGGCTTTCCAGTGCCCTATAGGCGCTGGTTCCTGTTCGTCTCCTGCATCGTCGTCCATACCGTCGATGTCTTCAGAGTTGAAGTCGAGCATGTCGGCCAAGTCATCGATAGTGGCTATGAAGTGGGTGGTGGGTGGGCGTCGAATTTCTTCGTCGTTCGCATCCCAATCTTGCCGGTCATAATCCGGCCAGGACTCTCCTAACAAAGAGAGAGACCTTAGTGAATTCAGTATGTCGCTGAATGGCGAGTGTTGAAAGATATCCGTGTCAGTGAACTCCATGATCGGCACCCAATCGGATTCGATTGGCAGGTGCGCGGATGGTCCAGAGTCTGGAGGAGAGTCCGGTGATGGGGAGTCACGGGCCTCGCGAAGGACAAGGTTGGTGTTCGGTTCGATCTCCATTGAGGCTGCTGCCTCAGCGGCGGGGTCTAACCACCCGCCCTTGGATGGCGCAGTTGGCTCCGAATTAAAGGTCGGAGCGGCTGCAGGTGCGGTCTCGAGGACACTGTTCGGTGGCAGAGCTAAATCATGCCCGTTGTGACAGCGCGACGCACTCGGCAGGGGCTTGAATCCGTCGAAGATCAAGTCTCCGCGGATATCGGCCGTGTAGTTTAGGCTTCCAAACCTGACCTGATGGCCAGGGGCGTAGCTTTCAATCTGCTCCAGATGGCCAAGCGAATTGGCCCGTAGTGCAAAGCCGCCGAATACAAAAATCTGTCCGAGGAGAAAAGTCTCACCCTGGACTGCATCGCTAACGATGATCGAAGGAGCCATCAAGCCTGATGATGACGACACAGAGGAACTCTCAATGAAAGCACCAATGTCGGTGTCAAAACTGGCGGATCTCGGGTAGGGGGTCCCGAACTGTGCGTCTAAGGTGGATGGTAACAGGAGGCAGGGGATACGATGTTTTACCCAGGTTCGGGCCCTCTTAATTGAGGTAAAACCCTACGTCATGCTTGATTTATTCTTGATGATATGAGTATTACACGAGTTGATCTACCACGAGATCAGAGAGGCTAAACCCTAGAAGCTAGCCTATGGTATGATTGTATGTTGTCCTACGGACTAACTCTCCGGTTTATATAGACACCGGAGAGGGTTAGGGTTACACAAGGTCGGTTACAAAGGAGGAAATATCCATATCCATATTGCCTAGCTTGCCTTCCACGCCAAGTAGAGTCCCATCCGGACACGAGACGAAGTCTTCAATTTAGTATCTTCATAGTCCAATAGTCCGGCCGAAGGATAGAGTCCGGCTATCCGGAGACCCCCTAATTTCGGACTCCCTCACCTAACTAGAGTGATCTTCGCTAGTCAAGGAGGACAGTTTAATTACATCACAAATAAAATTTTGTCATGCATAACTTAAAGTTTCGTCATACAGATAGCGATAAAAAATGTGTCGTAGTTTTTTTTGAGCGCGTGAGTGGGAGACACAACATTCTCTGGTTAAGGAATACTCCCTCCATTTAGGTGAGTATAAGTCACCTTATGAAAATCAGGTTTTCCCAGAACCTTTAGGCGTGGAGCATTAACTTCCTGCTCGATCCCCTCCCAGCCTCGTTAGCCAGGGCTCTCTTCCTCTGTTGCCGCATTCTACCTTTCCATTTTTCCTCTTCTCAAGTGTGGAACGATTTGCATGCCGTCCTTGATGCACCAGAACGACCACTGCATGCATCGGGGCACAATGTTGATTGGGCATGCACGAGAATTTGGTTCTGCTCGCAATATGGATGATACCTGAACGATGAAGTGAACAGGCATGGTAGCACGGGAGACCTATTTACGCTATACAATACTAGAGTACTCATGTACCTACTGGTAGTAGTAGTAGTACAACTATGGTACACTTGATGGTCAAAATACTATTCATCCGGTCCTCACAGTGAAGTGACAACACCCTATGCCTAACACTAGTCCAGGCGGCATGTTCGGGTTACCAAAGTCAGCCTCACCCTGTGCACAGTGCAGTCTGCCACCGCCTCTGTACAACACATTGGCACCTCGCCTCGTCTCCCTCTCCGCTCCCATAGCACCACTCCATATCCATCTCCTTCTCCGTCTCCATCTCATTGTGCCCCCGTGTACCGTCGCCTCACTCGCCTCCCCCAGTACCACTATTCCCTCGCTAGCTGCTCTAGCACCGACATCCTTCTCCCCCGTAAATCAAGTCCCCTTCCAAACTCCACCATGGCCGAACGCAAACCGCGCAGCATCCATATGAGCCGCGATTGGAGCAATCTCCCTAGTGACATCCTCGACCTCTGTTGTTCGTGTATGGATATGTTCAGTGCCCTGCGGCTGGCTACATGCTCGAGGGACATGCACACGTCCATCGTCGAAGCGAGGCCTAAGATTTTCAAGACACCCTGCTTGCTGCTATCTGGTCTTGCAAGATTGGCTCACCATGATACGGAGGCGTGCATGATGCCCCTCGACTTCAATCTGATCTCCATTAGCCGAAACTTCTTTGCAGGTATGTAGTGGGTCGCCGTACATCATTTCCGTCGACATCGATCCGATCATCATCGCCCGAAACTTCTTGGCAGGTATGTACTGGGTCGGCATGAACTCCCACTGGATGGATGCCTTCAAAGAATACGGTAAAAAGTTGGTGCTCGTGAACTTCCAAACCTCCCATGAGATTATCCTTCCTCCGTTGGATTATATAGATTATTACCATCGCGGTCCAAGTCATCTAGATTACTACTTCAGTTGGACGGACCTTGTTTTGCAGAAGATTGTAATCTGCCAAGTGCCCACACGACATGCGAATTACGCAGACTTCAAGCTAATTGCCTTGTTCGACCGCGGACTCGCCTATCTTTACGCTGGTGCCTTCTTTAGCTGGAGGCAACTCGGCTCGCTGTGGATCATCGTCAAAGCTGATACAAACTTCTGTGATGCTATTGAACACAATGGCATCATCTACGCGATCGACAAAGCAGATGGCACCACATATTGCTGGGACGACGCGTGTAAGTTGTTTCCTCTCATGTTAATGATGACGCCATGACACTGTTTGAACTTTTTGTGATGATTGGCATATCTCTGTTTGAGCAGAATTTGAGTAGAACTATGGCAATGTATTAGAGATGCCATAAATCAGCTATATTTGGAATGAGTTAATTCATGTGATTGTGACCATGTCATTACAACCAATTTGTACCCTGAATAATCAAACGGTTAGGAATATATGGATATTATCCTTATTTTACAGTAATCTATATACTACTACCAAATATGAGTGTGTATCAATGGCCATGTTAGTTTCCTCATTTTCATGATGTAGAAACATGCACCACACTGTTGGTTTCATCTAACCATACATTAGGGAAGTAAATGTGCATATGGAGAACTCTATATTTGGAAGTAGTGAAATCCTGCAATGTTACCATGTGTACATACCTATATTCGCCCTTCAGCAATCAATGGCTAGAATAATATCCTCACAAAAATTTTGCCCACAGAACACGAGTATATAACAATGCATGGTCTGTTAGTTACCTTGAAGAATTTGTTTGTGAGGACAGAACATGATTACATAACATGCATGACATGGTAGTTTCCTGTGCAGAATCGATTGCGAGATAACATGAGTATAACCATGCATGGCACTTCTATATTTTCGAACCCAGTATACATTTCCCTGTATTTTCCTCCCAGTTCCAACAGGGACATATCAATGCTGTTTCTTGCATTATCCTACTCATACTCTGAACAATGCTGATCTTACATTAACAATGCCTGTCCTTTTTGATATGATGCAGTGTCCCTATAGTTACTGCCCTTTGTAATCACACCACCTTTGCCAAAAACAGGGAAGCATAACTGGGTCCTCGCTCGATCAGATGATGGCAAAAGACTGATGATCATTCGGACCCATGAGCCGGAAAAGTTATATTGCAAAGACCCCAATGTATACAAGCACCATGTAATACGTGAGTATCCGGACAATGGCTGTTACATCTATGAGCAGGATACCAGCTTGTTGGGGCCTTTAGGATTTTTTAGTTGGAGGCGGGTAAACAGCCTTGGTTCACACTCTTTGTTTCTCGGACTCAATTATCTGATTAACCAGGAGATCACCATTGGCAAGGACCTTGATGGCAGAGAGGCTCTGTTTGCTATGGAAAACTGTGTCTACACGGCGAGCCCTAGGAGTTCGGGAGCAAACTCCCCTGATTGTCAACAATACAGCCTGCAGCCAAAAGAAGCTGAGAATGACAAAGGCATCCGAATTAACTTTGATCCTTGGATGTCTCAATTACGACAGGCAGTGACGTGGTTCGAGCCTTCAGGTTGATAGGTAATTGGGATGGTGCATCAAAAGGGTGGAGCACTGGTGTCTCCGGATCACTGGTCGCTGAAGCGGGGCTGCAAATTATGATGGTGTTGGATCATCTCTTCGAATGACTTTGTTGTCTTTGCTGCTGGTTCTGGATGGGTAGTTCTTTCTTTTTTATGCATATTCCTTGTCATTTGGTCATCCTCGTCTATGTCACTCTTACTATGTAATAGTTGCTTCTGTTTAGAATGTCATTCTCATCTGGATCACGAGAGTCTGAGCGCTGCAGATGGGTGCGTTTTGGTGGTGTAGCAAGACTTCTTATGAACTATCATGTCTTGCTGTTTATGTCAGTAGTAGTCACTAGTCAGTGTTTGAATGTTGTATATATCGTTGTTTTGAACTGTTTATTGTCTCGAACTACTGGTGGGCTAAATGAGGGCATAACCATTCTCCAGTGTTCAGAGTATATCTCCTTTTTCAAGTTATATAATTTGAGCTCAGTGTCTTTTCGATGATGTACACTTGTTTGGGCCAGTGAGGTGTCGTTGAATATGGGCCAAGTAGTAACGCAATGCCAAACATGTCAATTATGACTCTCAGGCCGGGCTCTCAAAAGATCCTGCAAAAAAGATCGGGCTCTCCAAAAAAGAATGAATAAGGACTCTTAGGCCGACATGTGGGCGCCACCGGTGTTTTCGTGCGCTTGCGCGCCGAGAGCATATTGGCGCATGCTCGAAATTCATGCTACCTTTTCATCCACAGTCTCCCGCCCCTCCCCCACCTTTGGAATCTCGATTCCTACTCCAGTTCCCCCAAATCCCCCTCCTATACTCCCTGTACTCAAGCGCACTATCATGTCGCCGGTCAACGCGGATCTTCGAGCCGGAGATTCTGAGGTCCATCCTGCCTTCGGTCGCTGCGTGCTGTCGCTCAATAGTGGCATGGCGGCGCTTGACGACCAGTTTGCCGGCAAAGTGCTGATGGTAACCATCAACGGCGACCGGCCTCCCGTCTTGTCGGATGACCTTGTCAAAGCTCTTGGCATTGCGCACGACATCTAAATAAGTGACTTGCTCGTCGAAGTCTGTCCGCCACCGGCTGATTTCTTCATCAGGTTCCGGACAACTTTCGACGGTAGTCGTGTGTTCGAATCTTCCCGGCGTTTGTTCTGCGATGGCACGCTGGTGAGCTTTGATCGGTGGCACCCAGGATGAGGCTTGGTACCCTCTGAGCTTGAGTTTTTAACAAAGCTTACCTTCCACGGCATGCCTCGACGTGCTTGGAACAATGAGTACATGAACGAGCTTATCAACGACCCTGGAGGTGAGCTCGTAAGTATGTTTGTTCCTCTAGACAGCTGGGCTCTGACGGTTATGGCATGGATGAAGAAGCCGTCCACCATACCGAAGGTGATTGGTGTTGAGATACCGGTGCAGGAACCGGGGTTGTACAATTCGTCGCCACCAAGGCCACCGCGGACCACGTTAGGGATGTACCTATATCGAGTGTTCGTGCATGTCGAAGAAGTGGTCAATCCATCTATCGAAGTCCTGCCGCCGCCGCTGGTGCCAAGGTCTATCGACGACGTCCATTACAGGAGTCAACGTCAGACTTTCCCCGTGTTTCCCGGAACAATGGATGGCACAGGGCCTACGCCATCGCGCGGCGGAGGCCACTGCTTCTTTGGGAGAAGAGGCAGGGCTGGCTGCCTGAATGTGCTCTAATTTGAGGTAACAACTGAATCTTGTCAGATACTAGTTAAATCCGAGCTATGGGTATGAAGCACTAATATGCTAGTACATTTGATTGTGACCTGTTCTAATTTTGTACCTGAACTTTTTTTAGAAAGGGCTGTACGTCAACTTAATGTGCTAGGAGAACTTATTGTGTTGTCTGTCTGTTTTCTTTGCACAACATTCAAGATATTTCCCCGTCATTGATAAAGACGATGAACCGTTATGTACGTCTTCATTGGTTTCAACATAGCCCTTCCCGTAGCGATCCACTACTTCCATCCTGATTGTGCCGCCTGCGTGAAATTTTTGTATGCAAGTTCAGTGTGCTATGATGTTCTATATGATTGTGTCAACTATATAAGTTTTTACTGAGCATCAGCAATGCATATGGCTGAAAGATGTATTTACGAGCATCGGCCGATGGGTCTCTCTCTCTATCTCTCTCTCACACACACACACACGCACGCACAAGTGGGACCCGTTGAATTATTTATTTTCTCGTGACAGCTTTTAATTAGGTTCCACTCTAATCTAACTTTTTTCTTTAGTTATTAGTTGAGCTCAGTGACTTCAAAAAGTTGTACAGAAGCCTTGTTTGGGCCTTTCCGGTGTTGCTGAATGTGGGATGAGTAACCATGTTAGGTTGTACTATACTACACAGGCCTTTTTTCACTATTTTTTCTTAAATAATACATTTTTTTATTAATTTTCATAAATATTAAGCTGGGTAATTTTTTTCAAAAATAATACACCGTCCGCCCGCTGCAGGACGACTGGGCCTAGTCGGCCCACAGCAGGCCGATTGGATTCCAGTCGGCCTACAGCTGGCCGACTGGCCCCTGTCGGCCCACTGTGGGCCGACTAGAGCTAATTGGCTCGCTGTGGGCTAATTGTTTTTGCAAAAGTGTTAATCATGTATTTAAAAAATATGTGTATTGTGACCTCCTCGGCTAGCTGTGGGCCCACTGTTGACTAAAAAATATGTTTTAAAAAGTGTTAATCATGTATTTAAAAATTGTTAAATGTGTGTATAAAAATGTTCCTTATCTATACAATTTTTTTAATGTGTGTATAAAAAATAGCTTTTTTTCAACATCAGCAATGCAATTGGGCCGACAGTTGTACACAATATCCGGGTCAACTTATTATTCTCTGCCCCGCTGGGCTGCAAACTTTCCTAGGAGGTATGCATTAGGCTTAACAAGAAAATGGACTTTAAGAAATAATAAATGGGATGTAATTATAATAACTGGACAGTCACTATGCACCAAACACCTAATTAGTTTGAAAAATATATTATTTTTGGAATTTGAAAATTTTAATTTCATTACTTGTTGCGCGCGCAATATTTCGTTGGATTTTAACGTTATACAACTTTATTTTGAAATTATATTTAACCTGACTAGAAATTTGGGATACAAATATTTCGGATCCCATCAAAATGTGGGAATTTTTTTTGAATTCTGTTTTGAGCGGTTGTTTGAAATTATTAATTGTTGTCCTAGCTAGAAGTTGGGCTGTAGTTTTAACAAACTGTAAATGGGCTATAGTAAATTCCATTAGAACTAAAAAATGGGCTGTACATTCTTACAAATCGCAAATGGGCTATATGTTCTCTGCCAAATCTGAGCTGTGGGCCAACTAAGTTAACGCGTACCAAGGGCTTTGTCAACTTAGTCAATATAAACGATTCTAGCTGCAGTGATCGTACGATGTCCATCCAACGGCCGTAGTGCTTCTTCAACCTCTGGTCTTCTTGCTCCAGCCGCCCAAAGCAGTGCCGGTCGTGTCGCGTGCTCCTGCCTCCCGTGGCCGGCTGTGATGCCGCGGAGGCCTCACCGCCCCGTACTACTCCCACCGCTGGCCAGGCCATCCCTCTACTCACCCACACCCCCTGTTATTCTGCGGCGACGGCAACCTCACACCGCAGCCGAACCAGTGAACCCTCGTACTCCTCTCCGCGCGGGCTTCCACTGCTACGTCTTCCCTGGCTCCGCGTCGTCCCCTTCCTAGGCCTCGCCGTTGTCCAGACCACCGCCCTGGTGCTCAAGGCGCGGCGTGGTCAATGTGGTCAACGACCGACTTCCATCGGAAGAGTACTATACGTGGAGAGGTTGACAGCTGGGTCCACGGCAACCGCAAGGAAGTGCCTCCTTATTACGTGCAAAACAATTATTCCTCCACCTGACAGCAGGGACCCAGCGGACGGGCTACCGTATTTCATGAAAAAATGATTCGCCCCCTGACTGCTAGGACCCACGAGCTACATCTTCGCACGCAAGGAAGTGCGTCCGAAAAAAATGATTCGCCTCCTTGACTGCTGGGACCCACCAGGCCCCCGACTGCTGGGACCCACTAGCTACATCTTCGCACGCAAGGAAGTGCGTCTGGGCAAAAAAAACAAAACAATTCGCCCCCTGACTGCTGGGACCGACCAGCTACATCTTCGCAGGCAAGGAAGTGCCTGACAGTGGGGACCCACCTGGTCGAAGCGTACGTAGCGTTGTCATTCTGGTCGCGAACGTGTACGTACATATTGGTTGATGTAGAGGCGCGCACGTGTCGTAGTAGAGGCGCGCACGTAGCATGTACACGTACGTACATCGGCCAGGGTGCAAGAAAGAAAATACGGCCACGTATGTGTACATACGGGCGGGGTCTCGGACGCCTACTCACGCATATGTACGGCGAGGGCTTGTGTACATGGCTAGGTCGGAACGGAGAAACAACGTCATTGTCGTGTTCATGGGGAGGCAACAGAATGCGTCGTGTTCATGGGGAGGCAACGGAATGCGACGTGTTCATCGGGAGGGCTTGGACAGAACAGACGATGGAAACGAGGCCTGGCGTACCGCAGAACAGAGGAAACGGCCTTGTGTTTGACCGGCCACGTTAAAAATGGGATCATGTTCATCGGGAGGGATCTGGCGTACCGCAAAAGGGAGGAAACGGACCTCCTACGGTCGAAATGGGGGTCCTGTTGATCGGGAGGGGTGTGGCATACCGCAAAATGGAGGAAACGGACTTGTGTTGGAGCGCTACGGTCGAAACGGGGGTCCTGTTCATCGGGAGGGGTGTGGCGTACCGCAAAACGGGACTCCACGGGATACTGTTCATCTCCACCGTCGACCCCCTCCAGCCTCCACGAGCTACTGTTCATCCACCGTCGACCTCCTCCAGCCTCCACCTGCGACTGTTCATCCACGGGCTCCTATTCATCCAGCCTCCACCGCGTGCTACTCCACCGGCTACTGTTCAA